>NW_028187834.1:0-1000 GCF_964204655.1 Triturus cristatus | reverse complement strand
TTAATCAATAAACACATTTAATTCACCATTGTCTTCTGGTATTCAACTGTGCTTAGAATGCAAAATTACCATCTTATTGGCTCCTGCTCATCACTCTCTTGATTTGCAGTGAGGTCCTGTGTTAAAACTAATTTGTAATTATAAGACATTAATTATAAGTAGTACGCTCCTACCATTTCGAAATGCTTTAAATAACAAGTATTACTCTTACCCAATACAATAGTGCTACTATTACACAGTTTAATGGTACAGAATTTACTGATCTCAGGAGGATGGAATGCAGACGACCATAATCAGATTTGACCGCTTGACCTTCCAATCACTGCATTTGTTAATGGGGATAGTTCAACTCGCAAAACCATCCTTCCATCTTACAATGTTTATAGCACATGTTGGGAATACGTCCATATTTCTGCTGTAATCACTCTGTTGATGAAGTGAATGTAAGCTTTGCTTCGGACATGCTTCTGGCAACACAGGCAGCTCCTAAAAACAGACTTGCAGATGCTAAGGCCTCTGCCTGTCATGTAAACATACCTTTCCAATCTGAGAAAGTGGCTGATTATGATGTCAGTCGGAAAGCTTCCGACACGGTCAGTTTGCGGTCCGACCGTTGAATTACGATGTCGGCAGTCGGAGTGCGAACCCGCCTGTCATTTCGACGTGGTTCCGACTGGCTCTTCGAGTCTTCCGGTGGTTGGAACCGCACCATAATCCCCTATGAACAGCAATTCCGCCGTCTGGATTACGATGTTTGTTTCCCACAGCCTTTCAGTGCCGGCCTTTTTGACTCGGACAGGCTGTCTGAAAGCGACTTTAGCAGCCCCTAGCAGGGCCTTCTTATTTCTGCGGACTAAGGTTGATGGATGAGGATCTACCTAGGGTGCCCCCTGTAAATCCTTGCACTGTGAGGCAGGCACCATGGGATGCCTGCCACAGGGTGCAGGGTTTTACACATCCCTCCATTTCTTTACGGGAGCCTGTATTATGGTTGGTTTAC
>NW_028187833.1:0-1000 GCF_964204655.1 Triturus cristatus | reverse complement strand
ACCCCACACACACACAACCCCCCACACACAACCCCACATACACAATCCCACACACACACAACCACACACACAACCACACACCAACCCCACACACACACAACCCCCACACACCACAACCCCACACACACACAACCCCCCCCACTCCACACACACAACCCCACACACACAACCCCCCACACACAACCCCCCACACACAACCCCACACACACAACCCCACACACACACAACCCACACACACACAACCCCACACACAACCCCACACACACACAACCCCACACACAACCACACACACAACCCCCACACACACAACCCCCCCACACACACAACCCCACACACACACAACCCCCCCACACACAACCCCACACACACAACCCCCCACACACACCCACACACCACACAACCCCACAACCCCACAACCCCACACACACACAACCCCACACACACAACCACACAACCCCACACACACACAACCACACAACCCCACACACACCCCACACACACACAACCCCACACACACACACAACCCCACACACACAACCACACAACCCCACACACACATAACCCCACACACAACCACACAACCCCACACACACACACAACCCCCACACACACAACCCCACACACACACACACCCCACACACACACAACCTCACACACACAACCCCACACACACAACCACACAACCCCACGCACACACAACCACACAACCCCACACACAACCCCACATACACAACCCCCACACACACAACCTGCACACACAACCACACAACCCCACACACACACAACCCCACATGCACACACACCACCCCATACACACACCCCACACACACACCCCACACACACAACCCCACAACCACACACACACACAACCCCACTCACACAACCACGCCTAACCACACAACCACACCCCCACACCCAACCCAACACACAAACACACACATCCACACACCCAACCACACACACATCCACACAACTACACACACAACCACACACACACACA
>NW_028187832.1:0-9000 GCF_964204655.1 Triturus cristatus | reverse complement strand
GATTAGTAGGGGCAGGGTATGCAGGGACACCCCTCCTCCAGCCCGCGGCGAGGCAAAGTGCCCAGGATGGGCTCCATGGGTCCCCCGGGCATCCACCGAGGCCTGCAGCCCCAAAGCCCTGCAGCCCTGGAGCCCTTCATACCGGAGCCCTGGAGCCCTGCAGGCCCGGAGCCCTGCAGGCCCGGAGCCCTGCAGCCCCGGACCCCTGCAGCCCAGGAGCCCTGCAGCCCCGGAGCCCTGCAGGCCCGGAGCCCTGCAGCCCCGGAGCCCTGCAGCCACCAAGGCCTGCAGCCCCAAAGCCCTGCAGCCCTGGAGCCCTTCAGCCCGGAGCCCTGGAGCCCTGCAGGCCCGGAGCCCTGCAGGCCCTGAGCCCTGCAGGCCTGGAGCCCTGCAGCCCCGGAGCCCTACAGGCCCGGAGCCCTGCAGCCCCGGAGCCCTGCAGGCCCAGAGCCCTGCAGACCTGGAGCCCTGCAGCCCCGGAGCCCTGCAGGCCCGGAGCCCTGCAGGCCCAGAGCCCTGCAGCCCTGGAGACCTGCAGCCGCGGAGCCCTGCAGCCACGGAGCCCTGCATCCACGGAGCCCTGCGTGGGCAGGCGGGAATCCTAGCGCGAAGGCTCGGGGTTGGACAGATGTTGCACCTCTCCCCTCGGCCATCTGGTCGCGCGCAATGCTTTCCAATGGGGCGACCAGATGGCCGGGCCAGCCTGGAAGTCCCGATGAGGGTCCATTTGCCTCGCGGATCCCAGCCAGGGCTCCAGGAGGCCGGGCGCGTCCGCGCCTAGGGTCCCCTCCGTCACTCGGAGCGCGAGGGTTACAAGAAAAGTGGGTAGCCTTCCTCCGGATTAGTAGGGGCAGGGTATGCCGGGACACCCCTCCCGTGGATGGCGGTTCTCAGGCGGGGACCAGATGGGCCAAGCCCGGACGACACTTCCCCAGGGCGTCCGGTGCTCCCTCCTCCAGCCCGCGGCGAGGCAAAGTGCCCAGGACGGGCTCCATGGGTCCCCCGGGCGTCCACCGAGGCCTGCAGCCCCAAAGCCCTGCAGCCCTGGAGCCCTTCAGCCCGGAGCCCTGGAGCCCTGGAGCACTGGAGCCCTGCAGGCCCGGAGCCCTGCAGGCCCGGAGCCCTGCAGCCCCGGAGCCCTGCAGGCCCAGAGCCCTGCAGCCCCGGAGCCCTGCAGGCCCGGAGCCCTGCAGCCCCGGAGCCCTGCAGGCCCGGAGCCCTGCAGCCCCGGAGCCCTGCAGGCCCGGAGCCCTGCAGCCCCGGAGCCCTGCAGCCCTGCAGGCCCAGAGCCCTCCAGCCCTGGAGCCCTGCAGCCCCGGAGCCCTACAGGCCCGGAGCCCTGCAGCCCCGGAGCCCTGCAGGCCCAGAGCCCTGCAGACCTGGAGCCCTGCAGCCCCAGAGCCCTGCAGGCCCGGAGCCCTGCAGGCCCAGAGCCCTGCAGCCCTGGAGCCCTGTAGCCCCGGAGCCCTGCAGCCACGGAGCCCTGCAGCCACGGAGCCCTGCGTGGGCAGGCGGGAACCCTAGCGCGAAGGCTCGGGGTTGGACAGATGTTGCACCTCTCCCCTCGGCCATCTGGTCGCGCGCAATGCTTTCCAATGGGGCGACCAGATGGCCGGGCCAGCCTGGAAGTCCCGATGAGGGTCGATTCGCCTCGCGGATCCCAGCCAGGGCTCCAGGAGGCCGGGGGTGTCCGCGCCTATGGTCCCCTCCGTCACTCGGAGCGCGAGGGTTACAAGAAAAGTGGGTAGCCTTCCTCCGGATTAGTAGGAGCAGGGTATGCCGGGACACCCCTCCCGGGGATGGCGGTTCTCAGGCGGGGACCAGATGGGCCAAGCCCGGACGACACTTCCCCGGGGCGTCCGGTGCTCCCTCCTCCAGCCCGCGGCGAGGCAAAGTGCCCAGGACGGGCTCCATGGGTCCCCCGGGCGTCCGCCGAGGCCTGCAGCCCCAAAGCCCTGCAGCCCTGGAGCCCTTCAGCCCGGAGCCCTGGAGCCCTGCAGGCCCGGAGCCCTGCAGCCCCGGAGTCCTGCAGGCCCTGAGACCTGCAGCCCCGGAGCCCTGCAGCCACCGAGGCCTGCAGCCCCAAAGCCCTGCAGCCCTGGAGCCCTTCAGCCCGGAGCCCTGGAGCCCTGGAGCCCTGCAGGCCCGGAACCCTGAAGGCCCGGAGCCCTGCAGCCCAGGAGCCCTGCAGGCCCAGAGCCCTGCAGCCCTGGAGCCCTGCAGCCACGGAGCCCTGCAGCCACGGAGCCCTGCAGCCACGGAGCCCTGCAGCCACGGAGCCCTGCGGGGCAGGCGGGAACCCTAGCGCGAAGGCTGGGGGTTGGACAGATGTTGCACCTCTCCCCTCGGCCATCTGGTCACGCGCAATGCTTTCCAATGGGGCGACCAGATGCCCGGGCCAGCCTGGAAGTCCCGATGAGGGTCCATTCGCCTCGCGGATCCCAGCCAGGGCTCCAGGAGGCCGGGTGCGTCCACGCCTAGGGTCCCCTCTGTCACTCGGAGCGCGAGGGTTACAAGGAAAGTGGGTAGCCTTCCTCCGGATTAGTAGGGGCAGGGTATGCCGGGACACCCCTCCCGGGGATGGCGGTTCTCAGGCGGGGACCAGATGGGCCAAGCCCGGACGACACTTCCCCGGGGCATCCGGTGCTCCCTCCTCCAGCCCGCGGCGAGGCAAAGTGCCCAGGACGGGCTCCATGGGTCCCCCGGGCGTCCACCGAGGCCTGCAGCTTAAAGCCCTGCAGCCCTGGAGCCCTTTAGCCCGGAGCCCTGGAGCCCTGGAGCCCTGCAGGCCCGGAGCCCTGCAGGCCCGGAGCCCTGCAGCCCCGGAGCCCTGCAGGCCCGGAGCCCTGCAGCCCCGGAGCCCTGCAGGCCCAGAGCCCTGCAGCCCCGGCGCCCTGCAGCCCCGGAGCCCTGCAGGCCCAGAGCCCTGCAGCCCTAGAGCCCTGCAGCCACGGAGCCCTGCAGCCACGGAGCCCTGCGTGGGCAGGCGGGAACCCTAGCGCGAAGGCTCGGGGTTGGACAGATGTTGCACCTCTCCCCTCGGCCATCTGGTCGCGCGCAATGCTTTCCAATGGGGCGACCAGATGGCCGGGCCAGCCTGGAAGTCCCGATGAGGGTCCATTCGCCTCACGGATCCCAGCCAGGGCTCCAGGAGGCCGGGCGCGTCCGCGCCTAGGGTCCCCTCCGTCACTCGGAGCGCGAGGGTTACAAGAAAAGTGGGTAGCCTTCCTACGGATTAGTAGGGGCAGGGTGTGCCGGGACACCCCTCCCGGGGATAGCGGTTCTCAGGCGGGGACCAGATGGGCCAAGCCCGAACGACACTTCCCCGGGGCGTCCGGTGCTCCCTCCTCCAGCCCGCGGCGAGGCAAAGTGCCCAGGACGGGCTCCATGTGTCCCCCGGGCGTCCGCCGAGGCCTGCAGCCCCAAAGCCCTGCAGCCTTGGAGCCCTTCAGCCCGGAGCCCTGGAGCCCTTCAGGCCCGGAGCCCTGCAGCCCCGGAGTCCTGCAGGCCCGGAGACCTGCAGCCCCGGAGCCCTGCAGCCACCGAAGCCTGCAGCCCCAAAGCCCTGCAGCCCTGGAGCCCTTCAGCCCGGAGCCCTGGAGCCCTGGAGCCCTGCAGGCCCGGAACCCTGCAGGCCCGGAGCCCTGCAGGCCCGGAGCCCTGCAGGCCCAGAGCCCTGCAGCCCTGGAGCCCTGCAGCCACGGAGCCCTGCAGCCACGGAGCCCTGCAGCCACGGAGCCCTGCAGCCACGGAGCCCTGCAGCCACGGAGCCCTGCGTGGGCAGGCGGGAACCCTAGCGCGAAGGCTGGGGGTTGGACAGATGTTGCACCTCTCCCCTCGGCCATCTGGTCGCGCGCAATGCTTTCCAATGGGGCGACCAGATGGCCGGGCCAGCCTGGAAGTCCCGATGAGGGTCCATTCGCCTCGCGGATCCCAGCCAGGGCTCCAGGAGGCCGGGTGCGTCCACGCCTCGGGTCCCCTCCGTCACTCGGAGCGCGAGGGTTACAAGAAAAGTGGGTAGCCTTCCTCCGGATTAGTAGGGGCAGGGTATGCCAGGACACCCCTCCCGGGGATGGCGGTTCTCAGGCGGGGACCAGATGGGCCAAGCCCGGACGACACTTCCCCGGGGCGTCCGGTGCTCCCTCCTCCAGCCCGCGGCGAGGCAAAGTGCCCAGGACGGGCTCCATGGGTCCCCCGGGCGTCCACCGAGGCCTGCAGCCCAAAGCCCTGCAGCCCTGGAGCCCTTCAGCCCGGAGCCCTGGAGCCCTGGAGCCCTGCAGGCCCGGAGCCCTGCAGGCCCGGAGCCCTGCAGCCCCGGAGCCCTGCAGGCCCGGAGCCCTGCAGCCCCGGAGCCCTGCAGGCCCAGAGCCCTGCAGCCCCGGCGCCCTGCAGCCCCGGAGCCCTGCAGGCCCAGAGCCCTGCAGCCCTAGAGCCCTGCAGCCACGGAGCCCTGCAGCCACGGAGCCCTGCGTGGGCAGGTGGGAACCCTAGCGCGAAGGCTCGGGGTTGGACAGATGTTGCACCTCTCCCCTCGGCCATCTGGTCGCGCGCAATGCTTTCCAATGGGGCGACCAGATGGCCGGGCCAGCCTGGAAGTCCCGATGAGGGTCCATTCGCCTCACGGATCCCAGCCAGGGCTCCAGGAGGCCGGGCGCGTCCGCGCCTAGGGTCCCCTCCGTCACTCGGAGCGCGAGGGTTACAAGAAAAGTGGGTAGCCTTCCTCCGGATTAGTAGGGGCAGGGTATGCCGGGACACCCCTCCCGGGGATGGCGGTTCTCAGGCGGGGACCAGATGGGCCAAGCCCGGACGACACTTCCCCGGGGCGTCCGGTGCTCCCTCCTCCAGCCCGCGGCGAGGCAAAGTGCCCAGGACGGGCTCCATGTGTCCCCCGGGCGTCCGCCGAGGCCTGCAGCCCCAAAGCCCTGCAGCCCTGGAGCCCTTCAGCCCGGAGCCCTGGAGCCCTGCAGGCCCGGAGCCCTGCAGCCCCGGAGCCCTGCAGCCCCGGAGCCCTGCAGCCCCGGAGCCCTGGAGCCCTGCAGGCCCAGAGCCCTGCAGCCCCGGAGCCCTGCAGCCCCGGAGCCCTGCAGCCCTGGAGCCCTTCAGCCCGGAGCCCTGGAGCCCTGGAGCCCTGCAGGCCCGGAGCCCTGCAGCCCCGGAGCCCTGCAGGCCCGGAGCCCTGCAGCCCCGGAGCCCTGCAGGCCCAGAGCCCTGCAGCCCCGGAGCCCTGCAGCCCCGGAGCCCTGCAGGCCCGGAGCCCTGCAGGCCCAGAGCCCTGCAGCCCTGGAGCCCTGCAGCCCCGGAGCCCTGCAGCCACGGAGCCCTGCAGCCACGGAGCCCTGCGTGGGCAGGCGGGAACCCTAGCGCGAAGGCTCGGGGTTGGACAGATGTTGCACCTCTCCCCTCGGCCATCTGGTCACGCGCAATGCTTTCCAATGGGGCGACCAGATGGCCGGGCCAGCCTGGAAGTCCCAATGAGGGTCCATTCGCCTCGCGGATCCCAGCCAGGACTCCAGGAGGCCAGGCGCGTCCGCGCCTAGGGTCCCCTCCGTCACTCGGAGCGCGAGGGTTACAAGAAAAGTGGGTAGCCTTCCTCCGGATTAATAGGGGCACGGTATGCCGCGACACCCCTCCCGGGGATGGCGGCTCTCAGGTGGGGACCAGATGGGCCAAGCCCGGACGACACTTCCCCGGGGCGTCCGGTGCTCCCTCCTCCAGCCCGCGGCGAGGCAAAGTGCCCAGGACGGGCTCCATGGGTCCCCCGGGCGTCCACCGAGGCCTGCAGCCCCAAAGCCCTGCAGCCCTGGAGCCCTTCAGCCCGGAGCCCTGGAGCCCTGCAGGCCCGGAGCCTTGCAGCCCCGGAGCCCTGCAGCCCCGGAGCCCTGCAGGCCCAGAGCCCTTCAGCCCGGACGACACTTCCCCGGGGCGTCGGGTGCTTCCTCCTCCAGCCCGCGGCGAGGCAAAGTGCCCAGGACGGGCTCCATGGGTCCCCCAGGCGTCCACCGAGGCCTGCAGCCCCAAAGCCCTGCAGCCCTGGAGCCCTTCAGCCCGGAGCCCTGGAGCCCTGCAGGACCGGAGCCCTGCAGCCCTGGAGCCCTGCAGCCCCTGAGCCCTGCAGCCACGGAGCCCTGCGTGGGCAGGCAGGAACCCTAGCGCGAAGGCTCGGGTTGGACAGATGGGAGTCCTTTCAGTCCCGTCCATCTGGTTGCACCTCTCCCCTCGGCCATCTGGTCGCGCGCAATGCTTTCCAATGGGGCGACCAGATGGCCGGGCCGGCCTGGAAGTCCCGATGAGGGTCCATTCGCTCCCCGGATCCCAGCCAGGGCTCCAGGAGGCCGGGCGCGTCCGGGCCTAGGGTCCCCTCCGTCACTCGGAGCGCGTGGGTTACAAGAAAGGGGGGTAGCCTTCCTCCGGATTAGTATGGGCAGGGTATGCCGGAAGACCCCTCCGGGGCTGGCGGTTCTTTGCCGGGGACCAGATGGGCTACGCCCGGGCAGCATCCTCCCAGGCTTCACTCCTCCGGCCCGCGGTGTGGCAAAGTGCCCAGGGATGGGCTCCACGGGTCCCGGGCAGTCCTACCCCCGGGGCGCCCAGGCCCGAGAACTCCGTTGGTCCTCCCCGTGCCCGAGTCCCAGCCGCTGTCCCCCAGCCCCCGGGAAGCAGAGAGCCCACCGAGCCCATGGTTCAGGGGGGAGCCCTACCGCTATGTAGCCTTCCTCCGGATTACTAGGGACAGGGTACTCTGGGACCCCTCTCGGTCCTCAGCCGGCAGATGGATGGGCCCAGAGGCTGCCCCGGTCCTGTCCCGGGGACTGCCGTGTTGCAGGGTGCCCGGGGCGGGCTCCGGAGGGCCCGGGGAGGCTTTCCCTGCGCCTGCGGGCCTGGGAGCCCTGGCTGGGTCCAGGGGCCTGGCCGGGCCCCGTGTCGGGGTCTCCGTCCCCGGGCCCCGTCCCCCGGCCTGCGGCACTGCCAAAGGCCCGGGACGGGGTTCCGTTGTGTCCGGGGAGCCTTCCCAGGCCTGTCTGGGTTCATTGGCCCCTGGGGGCCCATGGGGGCCCCGGGGAGGGCGGCCTCCCCGCCCGGGGTCCTGCCACGTGGCAGGGTGCCCGGGGCGGGGTCCGGAGGTCCCGGGGAAGCTTCCCCTGCGCCTGCGGGCCCGGGAGCCCCGGCTGGGTCCAGGGGCCCGGCTGGGCCCCGGGTCGGGGTCTCCGGCCCCGGGCCCCATCCACCGGCCTGCGGCACTGCCAAAGGCCCGGGGCGGGGTTACGTTGTGTCCGGGGAACCTCCCCAGTCTCGTCTGGGTTCATTGGCCCCTGGGGGCCCCTGGGGGCCCCCAGGGAGGGCGGCCTCCATGCCCCGGGCTCCGTCCAGGGTCCTGCCACGCGGCATGGTGCCCGGGGCGGGGTCCGGAGGGCCCGGGGAGGCTTCCCCTTCCCTTTTCCCTTTCCCTTCGGCCATCTGGTCGCGCCTGTCCCCTCGGCCATCTGGTCGCGCAAGCCCCCTTCGGCCATCTGGTCGCGCACATCCCTTCGGCCATCTGGTCGCGCACAATGCTTTCCTATGGGGCGACCAGATGGCCGAGAATGCCTGGAAGTTTCGATGAGGGTCCATTTGCCTCCCGGATCCCAGCGAGGGCTCCAGGAGGTCGGGTACATTCGCGCCTAGGGTCCCCTCTGTCACCTCGTGCGCACGGATTACAAGAAAGGGGGGTAATTTTCCTCCGCATTACTAGGGAGAGGGTCAATCAGACCAAAGTGATGTTTGGCGATCCTGAATCAGGGGAAGGCAGACCCGGTGCCCGCCCGCCGGGGCCACCAAGGGCCCGGGTACGCTCCTGCCTCTCAGCCCCTTCCCGATGGTCCTATCTCCGCCGGGTTTGCTGGGTCAGACCTCCGTGAGGTCCAGGGATCCCGAGATGGGGGAAGGCAGACCCGGGGCCCACCTGCTGGGGCCCCCAGGGGCCCGGGTACGCTCCTGCCTCTCAGCCCCTTCCCGATGGTCCTTTTTTCGCCGGGTTTGCTGGGTCAGACCTCCGTGAGGTCCGGCGATCGTGAGACGGGGGAAGGCAGACCCGGGGCCCGCCCGCCGGGGCCCCCAGGGGCCCGGGTACGCACCTGCCTCTCAGCCCCTTCCCGATGGTCCTTTTTTCTCCGGGTTTGCTGGGTCAGACCTCCGTGAGGTCCGGCGACCGCGAGACGGGGAATGCAGCACCCGGGCCCGCCCACCGGGGGCCCCGGTGTGCGCCTGCCTCCTGGCCCCTGTCGATGGGCCCTCCCTTCCAGCCCACTCGCCCCGGGAGCAGGCAGGGATGTGAAGCCGCCATCCCCTGCCCCGCGCAGGGCGGCCTGCAGAGGGGATGCCCCGGCCATACTCTGATCGATTGGGCACTCTCGGTCCATTTAGGGATGGACTGCTTGGCCAGCCTCGGCTGTTGTTTCAAGCAATTAGCTTCCTCCCCGCATGGACTGTCCGACTCGAGGGCCTGCCGCCTGGCGGGAGGCCCTTCACCCTACCCAGCAGAGCGAAGGCCGAGCGGCCCCGGCAGCTCGTGACCCCAGTGGTCTGACCCTGAGCGGGAGGGGTCGGGTGACGCCAGGCCCTCGGACGCTGCTGCCCAGCAGGTCCGTACCAGGCCCCGCGCGCCACACCGTCGCCCCTCTCCGCCCAGCACATTTCCGCAGCAGCTCGGAACGACCGTTCCGAGGGGTGCCACCGCCGCCAGGCCCCGGCACCCCTGCGTCTCGCTCAGGCTGCGCCTCGGCCCGCCTCTCCCTCCCGGGGGCCCCGGTGTGCGCCTGCCTCCTGGCCCCTGTCGATGGGCCCTCCCTTCCAGCCCACTCGCCCCGGGAGCAGGCAGGGATGTGAAGCCGCCATCCCCTGCCCCGCGCAGGGTGGCCTGCAGAGGGGATGCCCCGGCCATACTCTGATCGATTGGGCACTCTCGGTCCGTTTAGGGATGGACTGCTTGGCCAGCCTCGGCTGTTGTTTCAAGCAATTAGCTTC